>NC_037676.1:145166271-145187891 GCF_003255815.1 Theropithecus gelada
CCCATCACCACCATCACCACCACACCCATCACCACCACATCCATCACCATCATCACCACCGCCACACCCACCACCATCACCACCTCCACACCCATCACCACCATCACCACCACCACACCCATCACCATCACCACCACACCCATCACCACCACCACCACCACACCCATCACCACCATCACCACCACACCCATCACCACCATCACCACCGCCACACCCATCACCACCATCACCACCGCCACACCCATCACCATCATCACCACACCCATCACCATCACCACCACACCCATCACCATCACCACCACCACATCCATCACCACCGCCACATCCACCACCACCATCACCGCCACACCCACCACCATCACCACCACCACACCCATCACCACCATCACCACCACACCCATCACCATCATCACCACCGCATCCATCACCATCATCATCACTACACCCATCACCATCATCACCACCATCACCCATCAACATCATCACCATCACCACCACCATCACCATCATCACCACCACACCCATCACCACCATCATTACCACCACTGTTACTGGATGCAAGGTCTTGACTGTGAGCTGTCCAGGTTCTTGGCATGTTCAACAAATAATTGAACAAAACACACAAACAAAGCAACCAAAAGGCATAGTAACACAAGCACAGATTTATTGACATGGAAATACACTCCACAGAGTGAGAGCAGGCTCTAGCCAGCAGCTCAGGAGCCCTGACTGCAATGTTCTTTAGGGTTCTTTTATTTATTTATTTTGAGACAGAGTTTTGCTCTTGTTGCCCAGGCTGGAGAGCAATGGCACGATCTCTGCTCACTGCAACCTCTGCCTCTCAGGTTCAAGCGATTCTTCTGCCTCAGCCTCCTGAGTAGCTGGGATTACAGGTGCGCACCAACACACCCAGCTAATTTTGTATTTTTAGTAGAGACAGGGTTTCTCCATGTTGGTCAGGCTAGTCTCGATCTCCCGACCTCAGGTGATCCACCCGCCTCGGCCTCCCAAAGTGCTGGGATCATAGGCATGAGCCACTGTGCCCAGCCAGCGTTCTTATTAAGCTAAAAGAATTTGATAACACCCATAGGTGCCCCTTAGAGACTTCCAATTAGCTATACCCTATGAAGGACTGGCCCACAGCCCCAGAACCACCTGGAACCTGCCACACCCCAAACCAGCTGGAGAGTCCTGGACTCGGTCTCCCTGCAAGTCTCACCCTGAGCTTCTGATTGGCAGAGCCCCGTCACATGACTGCCCTTAGCAGCAGGGGAGCCTGGGAAGTGCAGTTTTCTAAATCTCATTTTGGGGAAGGAGGGTTGTGAGGGACAAGAAAAATAAGAAAACGAGTTAATCAAAATCTGAAAACAGAAGTTATACCATCTGTCACTCACATCACAGCCACAGCTTTCTCAAGGTTGAAAGTGTTTGGGGTTCCCGCAGCTTTTCCACTTTCTTGCTAATCACAAGACGAAGGCCTCACTCTGCCGGCTTCACCACAGGGCCGAGGTCGCGTGAGACGCAGGGGTCCTCCCCTTCAGGTCAGGCAGGGGCAGGCTGGGGCAGCCCTGAGGCTCCTGCATCACCCAGTGACCACCTGCCTTCTGTCTGTGCCCACGCCATCCCCAGCCTGAGCCTTAAAATGCCACAGCTGCACCGACCGTGAGAGCCACACCTGCCCTATCACACAGTGTGCAATGAATAAATGAAAGTCGATATAATGAAACCTGAGAACTGCCATTCCCATTTCAAAACCCTGGCCCCACCGTTGTCCTCAGTCCCACACCATACCTCACTGCCACAGGACCCTGCCATCAAAGAGGCATGAACTAATTACCTACCAAACACCACTGCAGTGACAGTCTTCACAGTGAAATCTGAAAAATAAACAACTGAAAGAAATTAAGCTCTGTAGGCAGGAGGTAGGTACTGGATCCTACAAAATCCTAACAGTTCAACCCTACCCCCATCCCAGCCTGAGGAGTGGAACCCACACCAGCTCCATCCCATGCACAGCACCCTCCCCCACTGAGCCATGGAGCCCACCCTTCCCGGCCCCTCTGTGACCCACAGCAGCAAGCACTCTTCCCATTCCCGTGTTCCACCACATCCTCTCAACTGGAGCATTTCCACCGGCTGTAAACCTCTTCTATGTAAAAATGCATATTGTCAGGTGTGGTGGCTCACGCCTGTAATCCCAGCACTTTGGGAGGCTGAGGAGGGTGGACCACTTGAGATCAGGAATTCCAGGCCAGCTTGGACAAAATGGTGAAACCCTATCTCTACTAAAAATACAAAAATTAGCCAAACATGGTGGCACATGCCTGTAATCCCAGCCACTTGAGAGGCTGAGGCAGGAGAATGGCTCGAACCTGGAAGGTGGAGGTTGCAGTAAGCCAAGATAGCGCCACTGCACTCCAGCCAGGGCAACAGAGCAAGACTTTGTCTCAAAAAATAAAGCATACGTATAGACATGCATGCATACACATGGACATATTCATACACATACACGCATATATACATGAAAGCACACGGATACCTGCATACACATATGCCCTGTGTGGACCCACATGTGTGCGTGTGTTTTATGCATATATGCCTGTACACACACATGTGCATGCATGCGTACATAAGTTTATACATACATACTTCATGTGAGTAAGAACAAGCAAAAATCACGAACTTTCCTATGTGAATACCACCAATAACCCCTTAGAATAACTGTAAGCTCTCGGTCACAAGGCGAACAATGATAAACCATCCAGGGTAACTCAGTGTGCACTCCCTGCTAAAAAAAGTTACACTTTACTGAAGAGTGCTTAAAACCTGAACGGAAATAGACAGACCATGCTTCTACATGAGAGGACCACTGTGGTAGAGGTGTCAATTCTCCCAGTAAAGTTTTTTTATTTTTTTGAGACAGGGTCTCGCTCAGTCACCCAGGCTGGAGTGCAGTGGCATGAACACAGCTCACTGCAGCTTCGAACTCTTGGGCTCAAGTGATCCTCCCACCTCAGCCTTCTGACTGGCTGGGACCACAGATGTGGGCCACCATGACCAGCTAATTTCTTTCTTCCGTTTTTTTTGTTTGTTTGTTTTTTGTTTTGTTTTGTTTTTTGAGACTGGGGTCTCCCTGTGTTGCCCAGGCTGGTCCCAAACTCTTGGGTTTAAGTGATCCTCCCACCTCAGCCTCCCAGAGTGCTAGGATTACAGCCATGAGCCACCACAGCTGGCCAAATCAATAAACATAAGAAAACTCCAAATATCCTCCCAACAGGAGTTATGTGTGTAACATGAATCTGGAAGATTAAATGTGCAGCAAAGGCAGAAGTATGAAAGTACAAGAAAAACCAAAAGCTTACGCCAGCAGATCTCAGACCTTTCATACAGCTGGAGATGCACACATTACAGTACTGGCAAGGAGATGAACAAACACATCAGAGGATCAGAATGCAAAGGGGTGTGTGTGTCTGTGTATGTGTGTGTGTGTATATGTGTGTGTGTGCGTGTGTGTCTGTGTGTGCACATGTGTCTGTGAGTGCATGTGTGCATGTGTGTGTGTATGTGTGTGTCTGTGTGTGCGTGTGTGTCTGTGTGTGCACATGTGTCTGTGAGTGCATGTGTGCATGTGTGTGTGTATGTGTGTGTCTGTGTGTGTGTGCGTGTGTGTCTATGTGTGTGTGTGTATGTGTGTGTCTGTGTGTGTGCGTGTGTGTCTGTGTGTTTGTGCACATGTGTCTGTGAGTGCATGTGTGCATGTGTATGTGGGGGGGGTGTGTGCACTTGTGTCTGTGTGTGGGTGTGTGTGTCTGTGTGCGTGTCTGTGTGTGTGCATGTGTGTCTGCATGTCTGTGTGCATGCATGTGTATGTGTGTGTGCATGTGTGTATGTGTGGGGGTGCGTGTGTGTCTGTGGGTGCATATGTGTATGTGTGTGTGTCTGAGTGTGTGTGTCTGTGTGTGTGCATGTGTCTGTGTGCATGTGTCTGTGTGCATGTGTGCGTGCAAGCATGTGTACATGCATATGTGTGTGTGTGTCTGAATGTGTGCATGTTTGTGCCTGTGTGTGCCTGTGTCTGTGTCCGTGTGTGTCTGCATGCATGTGTGTCTGTGTGTCTGTGTGTGTGTGTCTATGTGTGTGTGTCTGTGTATGTCTGTGTGTGTGTCTGTGTGTCTGTGTGTGTGTGTCTGTGTGTATGTCTGTGTGTCTGTGTGTGTCTGTGTGTGTCTCTGTGTGTGTCTGTGTGTATGTCTGTGTGTGTGTCTGTGTGTGTGTGTGTCTGTGTGTGTGTGTCTACGTGTGTGAATTTAACACAGGCATCAGCACGGTGGTTCCAACCAGTGCTTCGAGTCAGCAGCATTGGAACAATGTCGTACCCATTTGGAATGAGAGGAAGAGAGACAGAAAACCCGAAAAACACCTCAGTGAAAACCGTGAGTAATTTTGTTTACAGTCTTAGAGTGCAGAAATATTGGAGAAGTATACATTTAAATTATTCAAAAGTGAAAATATTTACATAACAGCCATTAACTGAAGATTTTAAAAATACAGTGAATGACGAGCAGGACAAATTATTTGCAATAGGTGTAACAAGCAAAAAGTAACATCTCAAGCACGTAAAGACCCAGTGTAAAAGAGCAGAGGCCCTGAGCAGGTGGTTCACAGATGAGGAAGTGACAGGACCTCCCACGGGAACACCCAGGGAAGCAGTTCAACGCGGTGATGAGATGCCACCCGGCCCCGCCCAGATCAGGGTGCAAAAATGTAAACGCCTGATAAAAGTCAGTGTTTTCAAGGGTGTAGGGAAATGAATACGCTTATATCCTGTATAAACCGGTGCCATCTTTTAGGAGGGCCAGTTGGCAGGGGTAACCAAAATGTTAAATATGTGGGCATTCCTCTGTTTTCAGAAATTTCACTTTTAGGAATCTTTTTGACAGAAATACTCTGATTTGGGCACGAAGACATGTGTAAAAGGTGTGCAAAGCTGTAATAACAAAAAGCTGGAGGCCACTGAAGTCTCCATACAAGGGGTACTATCTAAGCCGCGGCTCTGTTATACTGGGCAACTGTTATTTTAAAAAGAATTAGATGCATCTGTAGGTCCTAACAACAAAATATCTACAAGGCACGTTAATGTTTAAAACCAAGGCTCTAGGAACTCCAGTTAAAATAGTTAACACGGACCAGGCATTGTGACTCACGCCTGTACTCCCAGCACTTTGGGAGGCGAGACGAGGATTTCTTGAAGCCACGAGTTTGAGACCAGCCTGGGCAACATAGTGAGACCCTCATCTCTACAAAAATTAGAAAAAGTTCTAAAATTAGAAAAGAAAGAAAGAAAAAGTTAGTGGTGGCAAACCCCTGTGGTCCCAGCTACTTGGGAGGCCGAGGCAGGAAAATCACTTGAGCCAGGAGGTGGCGGCCACAGTAGCTGCGATTGTGCCACTGCACTCCAGCCTGGGCCACAGATGGAGAGACCCTACCTCGAAAAAAATTAATGAAGATATAAAGAATCCTAATTCTCTCTGGAAGGAAGACGAAGCGCCTGCTAACATCACCAGCTGCCCTGGGAGAGAGCACCGGGATGTGGTTCCCTCCTGACCAGGCCCCGCCTCTTCTGGGAGGCCGCCCCGGGCTGCATCGCGGCTGCAGGAGTCTGTGGTCCAGCGTGGATTTGGGTGCGGGAGGCGTGACACAAAGGTGGACAGCAGTTCCTGGGGGCCTGTGGGGTGCCCCTGAGACTGCGGGGCAGGTGCGTGTTCTCCCAGAAGGCCCCGGCATCAGGGGCGCCCAGTGTCCTCTCCACCAATCACTTCTCAGCACGGCGGCTCCTAGACCCCTGGGTCCCAGCACCTGCTGTGTGCTCCGGGTCAGCCACAGTGACTGAGGGGAGAGTCACACAGTCTGGAGAGGGAGGCGAAGATGCTTTGCCTGGGGGCTGAGGCGGGACATGGCAAGTCCCCGGACTCTTCCTGCCAGCTCCCCGCAAGGGTGTCCCCAGCGCCTGGCCTCCCAGGAGGTCAGCAAGGGCATGGGCTCCAGAGGAGCAGGTGGCGGGGTCTGCAGTCGGGGCAGGCCAGGAGGCGCCCGAGGGCTGTTGAGCTCTGCTTCCCAGAGACGGTGCTGTCCTTGCCCCCACGGGTGGGGCTGGCAGTCAAGTTCCATTCAGGAAAACAAGGATGGGTCAGCAGAAGCACCCAGTTTGCCGCAGTGACAGCCCCCAGGCAGGTGAGGCCTATCCTGAGCACACGTGGCTTTCAGCGTTTCCATTTGCCCACCCTGGATGCTTCTGAGGCCTTTCACCCCAGGGGCACATCCTTCCACCTTCATTTCACGCAAACACCTTTGGCTGGACGGTGAGCTCACACAGGAGGCTGTGAGCGCAGTTGGGGGAACAGGACCCGTGTGCTCCTCCACCCCATATCCCACCATCTGGCCCATGGAGGAGCAACTACAGGCCCTGGACAGGCACAGTCGGGCAGTGCTGTCCTGGAGAGAGACCCACGTCCCTGCACCCTGTCCAGGCTTGGTCCTTGCTGGACCTGACAGGCTAGGATTGAGGGGAGGAAGCGTGAGGCAGAGGCCCCGCCCCCCAGCCAGGCTTCCCCCACCTCCCCCGGAGCCTGTGGACACTGAATGTTATCAAGACCCAGAGGGATCAAAGTGTTCAGTGGAAAATTACTCAGCTTCATGCGAATTTGCTTCTATTTTGGGCAAGGACGTTCTAAGCATGAAAAGAAAGGCTTGACAGATTGATGATAAAAATGTCAACCTTCTGCATAAGTGAATTTAAAAATATATGAAAAACTGAAAAATATGTGACAAGGGCTTATCACATCTAATACAGAAGTAATTGTTCATTTTCTCAAGGGCAATTTTTAAAATTAAAAAAAGAAAACAAATTGGAAAAATACAAAAAAGATAAACTGAGGAAAGAACAAAGAAAAAAATGAACAAGAAATGATTGTCAAAATTGTCATGCGTAAAAAATAATAGGAAGTGGGGACTTTTTTTTTTTTGAGACATAGTTTCGTTCTTGTTGCCTAGGCTAGACTGTAGTGGTGCAATCTCGGCTCCCTGCAACCTCCGCCTCCTGGGTTCAACGATTCTTCTGCCTCAGCCTCCCAAGTAGCTGGGAATACAGGCATGTGCCACCACGCCCGGCTAATTTTGTACTTTCAGTAGAGATGGGGTTTCACCATGTTGTCCAGGCTGGACTCAAACTCCTGACCTCAAGCGATCCACTCGCCTCAGCCTCCCAAAGTGCTGGGATTACAGATGTGAGCCACCACGCCAGGCTGGAAGTGGGGACTTTTGATTCATAAACAAAGAGATAAAAGTGACCTGTACACATCAGAATGCCCAGCCTCGCCACCAATGAAAAAGAAGTCACAGAGCAAGGAGACGTTCTTGAGCCCGGCTTATTTACATGCCTTCTTGTTTTATTTTGTTTTCAATCATGAAAGCCAGCTTCCTGTGGGGCTGGGAGTGAGTGTCCAGGCAAACTGCAGTGCGTTGGGTCCTCCCAGAAGGTGGCGAGCTAACCTGCGCCCAGAGCTTTAAACTGTTCCTGGTCTTTGACCCCATCATGCAATTTTAGAATTTGACTGAAAAGAAATAATCCAAGATACCACCTGTGCATATGACTTCGTTCTTCATGATAGGAAAATGCAGGCGGGGAATAGGAAAAACTGACGGGCACCCACTGTCTGCCCTCAGACCCCTAAAGCAGCCCTGAGACCAAGATTTGGAGGGGAAGAGGGTCTACGGCCAGCGAGACAGAGACAGAGGGAGTCAAGGAGAGGGGCTCTGCGCACCGCTGGGACCGTGCGGCTGGATTGTGCTGGGCCCCGAGAAGCCCACGGAATGCCTCCCACAGCCCAGCGTGAACAGGTGCTGCCTCCTGGGGCGGGGACAGGCCGGGGGCCAGCCTGAGTCTGCGTTCCCAGGGTGCCCATGCCACAGGTGATGGGATCCCATCAGAAAGGACCTAGTTTTAGCCAGGAGTGGTGGTTCACGCCCGTAATCCCAACATTTTGTGAGGCTGAGGTGGGAGGATCGCTTGAGGTCAGGAGTTCGAGACCAACCTGGCCAATATGGTGAAGCCCCGTTTCTACTAAAAATACAACAATTAACCAAGTATGGTGGCATGTGCCTGTAATCCCAACTACTCAAGAGGCTGGGACAGGAGAATCGCTTGAATCCGGGAGGCAGAAGTTGCAGTGAGCTGAGATCACGCCACTGCACTCCAGCCTGGGCGACAGAGCTAGACTCTGTCTCAGGGAAAAAAAAAAAAAAGAAAAGAAAAGAAAAGAAAAGAAAAGAAAAGACCCAATTTCTAAGGACCTGAGAAAATGCTCACAACCCACTGTTAGGCCCAGAGAGAGCCCACTGTCTGTCACCTGGACAGATGTCTCATGGCTGTCCTCAGAGTGCTGCGCACCCTGCTGCCCCACCTTCTTCTAGACGGCAGATCCAGTGGCACACGCCCGAGCTCAGAGCTCACAGTGTGCACACAGGCTTCAAGGACCCCCACAGCGTAATGAGATGCTCACCACGTGCCACTCCAGACCCACGGAGAGGCCCCTGGTCATTAGAGGCTGTCTGAGGCTGCGCCAGGCCACCCTGCTGGGACTGGGTTGGGTGGGGAACTTCCACCGGAGCCCCTTTTGATGACCCCCCCCCTCCCCGAGGAATCAGCTACGGAACCATTTCCATATGCAACCAGCTCCTGGGATGCAGTTCATAGGGTCCCCTGCAGGTGGGAGAGCCCCACACCCCCACTCGGCCTGAAGAAGCTCCTGCAGGAGAAAGTCAGAGACCCACCCGCCCGCCGATGGCATTGAGCAGCATCTGCACCCATAGGTCCCCTCGACCAGCTGCAAACACTTGACTCACAGGAGCAGCCTCTGCTGGGTGCTTGAAGTGTGTGTCTCAGCAGAAGGTCTTCCCTGGAGCTAACTGTGTCCCAGGAGCCTGCTGGTTAGAGGGACCATTTCATCTCAAGAGCCCTTGTGTGCTTAAGGGACAATTAGGGGCTCTGAGGACACAGGCCACATCAGTTTCCCTGCTGCAGAGTGAAGTCAGCCCAGGATTATGCCCTGACCCTGGGCTGCAGCTGAGGCACAGCCCTGGCTTTGTTAGGAAAGTGGCCCAGCCCAGCCCAGTCCCAGGGCTGCAAAACATTAGGGAAGCCACCTATGCACATGGCCTCCAGAGGAGAGGGCATGAGAGGAAGGAGGAGGGCCGCAGAGCCCCCATGGGGAGGCTGTGGACACCTCCCATGCTGGAAGCCACCCACCATACAAAAAGGCCTTCCAGGGAAACTTCAGTGAAGTCTGCTGTGTTCACAAATGCCTGTCTAAGGGGCTCCTCTGAAGAGGCTGGGGGAGGTGCTATCTTAGGGTTTTGGGTCTCTAAAGACAGAGCCAACTAACACACTCAAGGAACAGGCAGTGACTCTCATGAGGCTTTTAATTAAAGGATGTGCGGATTAACACACTGACCAAGACCACAGGCTGGGCTTGAGGCAGTGGCGGAGGGGATTGGGGAGTAGCATTGGTGCCCCGGCCCTGAAGCCCAGTCTCCCAGCTGGACGAAGCCCGACCCTTGGTCATCCTGCTCTGCAGTGCTCTGGAAGTCCACAGTGGACTGCAGTTCTTAAGAGCTGAGATTCTGGTTGGGGTTAGTGCTTCCGCCTCCAGGAGGGCATCCCTCAGGGCCCAGCCCCTGGGGACACCGTGTTCTTCGGGAGCTGCGGGAGCTGGGGATGCCCAGGCAGCCTGGCATTGCCTGCATCAGCTCCTGCTGCCACCAGAGCTAACCCACCCAGTGCTGGGGGCGCACCTGTCCCCATGTGGGCAGCCACTCCACCCCTGCACACAGACCAGGGGGTCCCGCCACAGGGTTTCTGTTTGCCAATGGTCTTGGGACCCAACTTACATCAGCACATTTGAGTATGATTCCAGGTTCTTAGGAGGACCCAGCCTTGGAATGCAGGTAAAGATGAAGGCCCGAAGGCAGTGGTCTGTACTATCAGAGGTGCCTCAGCCTCGGCATCATTAACAGGCTTGTTGCTGTGGCCGCCTAATGGTGCTAGCCCCTGGAGGCCAGCAGGTGGCCAACTCTCAGGGCCAGCAATCACAATGCAGTACCCTGGACAGCATCAAAGACCATGCTCAAATGCGGCCACGTCTCCTGTAACGCCCATGTGCGTGTCCATTCTCTCCTGGAACCCCTCCAGTTGGAGGTAGGGCCCAGAGAGGGCAAGTGCCCTGCCTAAGGTCACAAAGCAAGGCAGCGGCAGATGCGACCCGGCTGCAGACTCCTAATCCACTCTTGAGCATTCCTGGGGCTGAGCCCACTGCTGTCTGTTGAGTCAGGCCACCCAGATGCTGAGGGCCAGCAGTCCCCAGCTGACTCTGAGGCTTGCTGTGCTGTTGCAGAGACCCGTGTTGCAACACGAGGCCCTGGAGGTGGCTAGGCTCTCTTGGTAGCCAGGGCAGGTGTAAGCACATGATTTTATAACAATCGTTGGCTGACCTGGGGGAGCTGGAAAACAGAGTGCAGAGGGCTGTTTTTTAAGACCTGTGAAATTCATTCCTGCCCCTCTCGGCAGGCAAAAGCCTGCCTGACCCTTCCTCATTGTTCTCCCACCTTACAGGGATGCACAGCAAGAGGCAAGTGCAGCCCCAGGGCTCATTGTGTGATGGGGACCAGGGCTCAGTGTGTGACAGGGACCAGGGCTCAGTGTGTGACCNTGTGTGATGGGGACCAGGGCTCAGTGTGTGACAGGGACCAGGGCTCAGTGTGTGACCAGGACCAGGGCTCAGTGTGTGACAAGAACCAGGGCTCAGCATGTGACCAGGACCAAGGTTCAGTGTGTGACCAAGACCAGGGCTCAGTGTGTGACAGGGACCAGCGGTCAGTGTGTGACCAGGGTCAGGGTTCAGTGTGTGACAGGGACCAGGGCTCAATGTGTGACCAAGACCAGGACTCTGTGCATGACAGGGACCAGGGTTCAGTGTGTGACCAGGGTCAGGGTTCAGTGTGTGACCAGGACCAGGGCTCAATGTGTGACTAGGACCAGGGTTCTGTGTGTGACAGGGACCAGGGTTCAGTGTGTGACCAGGGTCAATGTTCAGTGTGTGACAGGGACTAGGACTCAGTATGTGACCAGGACCAGGGCTCAGTGTGTGACAGAGGCCAGGGTTCAGTGTGAGACAGGGACCAGGGCTCAGTATGTGACATACATACTGTATGTGCTCAGTATGTGACTAAGTATGTGGTCAGGGCTCAGTGTGAGACCAGGACCAGGGCTCAGGGTGTGACATAGACCAGAACTCAGTGTGTGACCAGGGTCAAGGCTCAGTGTGTTACCAGGACCAGGGTTTGGTGTATGAATAGGGCCCAGGGCTCAGTGTGTGACCAGGGTCAGGGCTCAGTGTGTGACCAAGGTCAAGGCTCAGTGTGTGAGCAGATTCCAGGTCTTACCCACTGTCCCACTTTTCTCCCTCTTCCTTTCTCAGCAGGCTTTGCCCTCTGTTCAGTAATTACAAGGATTTAAATTAAGCATTTCCTGGGTGCCAGCACTGTGTGGGCCATTTCATGTGGAATATCTCACCCACTCTGAGGACCTTAGGATGGAGGCCACTTGCTATTCTCATTTTGGAGGAAGGAGATAGAGGGCCCGGCAGTTGCGGCATTTGCCTGAGGCGTTGCTTGCCAACATCAGAGCTCTGATTAGAAACCAGTCTCCCCAGCCCCTTTGATTTCCCCGCCACTCCCTGCCCTCCTGCTGAGGCCCAGGCACACCGCCCTGCCCACCTGCCACCCAGAGGAGAGGCACTCACTGGTCCAGGTAGCGATTGGTGTTTTGGCAGGATGTGGGCTGGAAACAATTCCGTCAATTCCCTGTCGCAGAGCACTCATAGCATCTCAGTGCCTGGGCTGGGGGAGGCACAGCTGGTGGTCAGAGACCAAGCCCTGGTCCCTGCCCAGCCTCCCACATCACAACCGCCAGGCATGGACTCTGCTTTTGGGAAAGCACCATCTTACCAAGCCCTGCACCCTGTCCTCCACCGCCCACCCATGTGGACACCGGGCCCTGCACGTGCTGCGGCTCCATGGTGCACACTTAGGCTCAGATAAAGAAGTCGTCTCTGCTTTCTCGGGAGAGGACTAGAAATCACCTGGGTTAGGGAACCAAAGCTCTGAGCAGCCAGAGATCTAGGCTACCAGGTAATCCCCAGCACCCCCAGTACCCCTCAAAGCCCACCAGGCCAATGGGGGCAACTCTGCAGGACTGGGCAAAAGCAGCAGCGATCAAACGGTGCCCCTGGGGGAGTCAGGAAGACAGAGTGGGCAGGCAGCCCAGGGGCTGGGAATGGGGCGGAGGGACCAGGCTGTGGCCCTGCGCTGGCTCAGGCTCAGGCTGCACCTCCTGTGGGGCCTCTGGCGAGTCCTGCCCTCTGTGCCCCAGCTTCCCCCTCTGAGCAGCAAGGGTGCCTGACTGCACAGGCCAGTCCAGCTAGGCCAGCCCAGGCTGTCAGGGTGGCCGCCAGCACCCCCAGGGACCCAGGGGGGACCCACAGCAAGGGTGCACATTGGCTCACCTGAACATGCCAGCCTCAGAGGCAGCAGTCAAGACAGGTGGATCCTCATGGCTAGGGTGGGGCAGGTAGGCAGGTGGTGGCCCTGTCCAGAGCTCAGGCTGTCTGGCCTGGATTAGGCCATCTGGTCTTTATAGGCCTTCTCCAGCTGTGGCTGGAGTGGAGCAGATGTGTTCCTCACTCTCTCCTGACTCCATCCCAACATGTGACATCACCCAAGGTGTGGTTGGAGCAGTAAATACTTCTGGGAGCGCACCTGCTCCTAAGCTCCCCAGCTGCCTAGGACTGGTGCCCTGGCCCTGGAGAGCCACTCAGTGCCCCCTTCGCCAGCCCCCTGCACACACACCTCCCCACCACGGCACCCAGGGGACAGCAATGCTGGTGTCTGCATCTCCTTAGGGTGCATCACCCAGGGGCATCCTCAGCTCCGCCACCATCGCAAAGGCCACAGGCCAGGTGCCAGAATGGCAGCTGTGTGCGTCTCACAGCTCTGGAGCTGGGAAGTCCAATATCGAGGTAGCAGCAGGGCTGGTCCCTCCTGAGGCTTCTCTCCTTGGCATGGGGAAGGCATTTTCTCCCTGCATCCTCACGCAGTCACCCCTGTGTGTGTGTCCTCATCTCCTCTTCTAATAAAGACACCAGTCAGGTTAGGTTAAGGCCCCCTGTATAATCTCATTTTAACTTAATCTCCTCTCTAAAAACCCTGCCCCCAGACACAGTCTCGCTCTGAGGTATTAGGGATTGGAACTTCAGCACAGGAATGCGGAGGAACACGATTCTGCCCCTAGCACAGGAAGAAGGAGAAATGGGTCCTTTTCCCGGGCTGGGGCGAGGTCATGACAGAGGTGATCGCCGGGTATCCTTGTTCCTAAAATGGGACAAAACTCACAGCTGGAATCCATTCAGTCAGGAGACTACTGGTCACATTTGGGCCCACAGGGCTCTGCTTCCTTAAACAAATAAACATTCACAATTTCAAAGTGCCGGGAACTTGTCCTTTCTTCTTGACTACAAGGATTCCAGGTGTGAGCTTTAGCCCCATTTTATGGACAAGGAAACTTGAAGGCCCAAGGTGGGAAGTGGCTGGCCAGGTAAGGGCTGGCCATGCGAGGGCTGGCAGGTGGGGGCTGCCAAGTGAGGGCTGCCAGGTGAGGGTTTCTAGGTCAGGGCTGCCAGGTGAGGGCTGCCAGGTGGGGGCTGCCAGATGGGGGCTGCCCTCTTCAGAGTGGGACTGAGTCTTCCAGCCAGCCTGGAGGTCTTCCTGACAGATGCAGGATAGGCTTCCCCCGGTGCTGTGGGCTCGTGCATGGCTCTCCCTTTGTAGCGGAACAGCTGCCACCTTCCTGGGAACCCCTATGATGGGGACCCCCACAACCCTGTGATGCACATCTGTGGCCTCACCCCTCCCCAGCCTGCCACGGGCTGACACATTGGCCAGGATTCCCAGAAACAATCCTGGATAATCCCACGAGATATGGCAGCAGCCTGCCCAGATGTTGGCCTAAGGCCAGGCACAGTGGGTCCCTCCAAGTCCCAGGCTTTGTTCTTCTGTGCCCCGGCCACCCACACTGGACTAAGGGACAGGAGGGGCAGCTGTGCTCTGGGCAGGTCTTCCACGCTCATCATCCTGAATCCTCGCCGCCATCTCAGGACAGGGACTGATCACGATCCCCGCTTCCCAGACGGGGCAACCGAGGCTCCCTGGCCGCCCTGTCTGCACTGTGTTCACCTCCCTCTGGGAGAGCAGAAAATGGAGCAGGAGTCAGACTGGGAACAGCACATCCATAATAAGGAAGTCGGCAATACCTTGACTAGTCATTGACAGCCAGGCCCCAGGAAGGTTGGTTTGTTGTCTGTCACTAAGGCTGGTCTCTCCAGGCAAGCTAAACAGTGGGCCAGAACTTTATTAGGTGTGTTATGCAGGAAAACGGCCCCCAGAGATGTTCATGCTCCCATCCCAGGAACCTGCGGCTACGTCAGCTCACACAGCAGAGGGGACTCTGCAGATGGGATTAAGCTGAAGATCTGGAGAAGGGGAGAGGGGCATGGGTTACCCAGGTGCGTCTTCAATGTAATCACAGGGTTTTACAAGAGGGAGGCAGAAGCATCAGAGGAGGCAAAGACGGTGAGGTGGGGACAGAGCAGAGACTGGAGCGACTCACTTTGAAGATGGGAAAAGAGGCCACAAGCCACGGAAGCTTCCAGAAGCTGCTATAACAGACTACTACAGAATGGGTAATTTACAATGAACAGAAATTTATCTGGCTCATGGTTCTGGAGGATGGGAAGTCCATTGATCAAGGGTCCAGCTTCTGGCAAGAGCCTTCCTGATGCATCGTCACATGACTGAAGGGCAAAGGGAGGGTGGGAGAGGAAGGTGAGAGAGAGAGGGTGAGAGATAAAAGGATGACAAACTCATCCTTTTATCAGGAACTCACCACTGTGGTAACTAACCCTTAGTTCATTGGTGCTGCTGTAAAGAATACCTGGGGGAGGCTGTGCTTCTATGAAGGGACAAAAGAAATACCTCCCTGTGGTGAGCAGAAACTAGCACATCCTTATTACAGACGTGCTGTTCCCAGTCTGACTCCTGCACCTAAGGCTGGGTAATTTATAAAGAAAAGAGGTTTATTTGGCTCATGGTTCTGGAGGCTGTACAAGAAGCATGGTGCCAACGTCTGCATCTGGTGAGAGCTTCAGGCTGCCTCCACTCATGGTGGAAGGGAAACGGGAGCCACCATGTGCAGAAATCACGTGGTGAGAGAGAAAGTGAGAAAGAGAAAGGAGAGATGCCAGGATCTTTTTAACAACCAGCTCTTGGGGGAATTTTCACAGGAACCAATAGAGCAATAACCCATTCATTGCTTCAAGAACAGCATCAAGTCATTCATGAGGCATTCACTCCCATGACCCAACACCTTCCATTAGATCCCCACCTCCAACATTGGAGATCAAATATTAACATGAGGGTTGGACGGTCAAATATCCAAACTATAACACCATGCTTGATAATGGCATTAATCCATTCATGAGGACAGAGCCTTCATGACCTAATTTCCTCTTAAAGATCCCACCTCTCACCACTACGCACTGGGGCTTAAGTTTCTAACAGATGAAGCCACCACAGACAGTCCTCACCAGAATAATTGCCCAGTGGAGCCATAAGAGTGGACTGCCACCTCCGGGATGCCAGAACTGTGGAGCTACCAGTGTGCAGTGCAAGCCTGGGGTCGCTACAGGCATGAGACTCCAACCCAAAGGAGCTGCAAAGCCATGGGGTCCAGGCTTCCCAAGGCTGCCCAATCCCCATTGCAGTGTGCCCAGGAGGTGGTGTACGGAGCAAAAGATCATTATAGAGTCTTAAGACTTAACTTCTGTCATGTTGGATTTTAAACTTGCTTGGATGCTATTACTCCTTTCTTCTTACCTATTTCTCCCTTTTGGAATGGGAATGTCTATTTTATGCCATCCCATTGTATTTTGGAAGCACTTAACTTGTTTTGATTTCACAGGCCCACAGCTAGAAAGGAACTTACCTCAGCATAAATCATGCCTTGAATCTCATCTATATCAAGTTAAATGAGGCTTTGAACTTTGAGTTGATGCTGAAATAAGTTGAAACTTTGGAGGCTGTTGGGGTGGAATCAATGTATTTGACATTGTGAGAAGAACATGAATTGGGGGGTCAGGGCATAGTGCTATGGTGTGAATGTGTCACTCAAAGTTCATGTGTTGGAAACAATCCCCGATGCAACATGTTAGGCAGTGAGGCCTAATTGGAGGTGTTCAGATCATGAGATTTCTACCCTCATCAATGGACTAATGTCATTATCATGAGGGTGGGTTTGTTATACAAGCAAGTTCTGTCCTCTCCTGCTCTCTCCTGCTTTCTTGCCCTTCCACCTTCACCATAGGGCTGATGTACCAAGGGAAGACCCTCACCAGTGCTGACACCTTGATATTGGACTTCCCAGTTCTAGAACTGTGAGAAATAAATTTCTTTCTTTCTTTCTTTTTCTTGTTACGAATTTCCCAGTCTATAGTATTCTGTTTTAGCAACACAAAGTGAATGAGGATGGTGGGACTGTTGTTGGGGATAGTGATAATAGTAATGGTGGTGATGGTAATAGTGATAATGATTGCGATGGTGGTGGTGATGATTGTGATGATGGTGGTGATGGTGGTGATGGTAAAGTTGGTGGTGGCAGTAATGGTAGTGATGGTGCTGATGATGGTGATGGTGGTGGTGGTGGCAGTTATGATGGTGATGATGGTGATGATGGTGGCAGTGCTGGTTATGATGACAGTGATGATTAAGGTAGTGGTGATAGTGATGGTAGTGATGGTGTTGATGGTGTTGGTGGTGGTGGTGGTTATGATGATGGTGATGGTGGTGGTGGTGGTGGTGGCAGTGGTTATGATGATGGTATTGGTGGTGGTGGTGGCAGTGGTTATGATGATGGTATTGGTGGTGGTGGTGGTGGTGGTTATGTTGATGGTGATGGTGGTGGTGGTTATGATGATGGTGATGGTGGTGGTGGTGGTGGTTATGATGATGGTGATGGTGGTGGTCATGGTGGTTATGATGGTGGTGGTGGTGGTGGTTATGATGATGATGATGGTGGTGGTGGTAGTTATGATGATGGTGGTAGTGGTGGTGGTGGTTATGATGATGGTGATGGTGTTGTTGTTGGTGTTGGTGGTTATGATGATGGTGGTGTTGGTGGTGGTGGTGGTTATGATGATGGTGATGGTGGTTATGATGGTGGTGGTTATGATGATGGTGATGGTGGTGGTGGTGGTGGTGATGGTGATGGTGATGGAAGGGGTAATGATGGTGCTGGTGATGGTGTTATTGGTGGGGATAACAGTGGTGGCGGTGGTTTTGCTAGCAGTAATGGTGGCAAAGGAGGTGGAGGAGAGTGTATTGCAGCTTTTCCTGCCACGAGTCAGTAACAAGTTGTGATTAAAAGCCCAGCCTTGGCCGGGCGCGGTGGCTCAAGCCTGTAATCCCAGCACTTTGGGAGGCCGAGACGGGCGGATCACGAGGTCAGGAGATCGAGACCATCCTGGCTAACCCGGTGAAACCCCGTCTCTACTAAAAAATACAAAAAACTAGCCGGGCGAGGTGGTGGGCGCCTGTAGTCCCAGCTACTCGGGAGGCTGAGGCAGGAGAATGGCGTAAACCCGGGAGGCGGAGCTTGCAGTGAGCTGAGATCCGGTCACTGCACTCCAGCCTGGGCGACAGAGCGAGACTCCGTCTCAAAAAAAAAAAAAAAAAAAAAAAAAAGCCAGCCTTCAGAATCCTACATACCTTGGCTTGACTCTCAGCTCCAGCACTTATTCACTGCATGACCACGGCCACATTAGTCATCTGTTTGCCTCACTCACCTCATCAGTGGAGTGGGAATCACAGGACTCACGAGGGGAATGTGGGGTTTGATAACTACCACAGTGTGCTCAGCCTAGAAATGACATGAATGACTTACCCAGAATCATGAGTCTACCAACCCCATCCCATATTTCCATCCCTGCTGGCTGTTTGATGTCTTCAGACTTTCATTATTTCTGTCCTGTTCTAGCTCTGCGACCTTGTCGTGACCCACCTGTTTGCCGCCTTTATACACTTTATTTTGCCCTTCTGCCTCAACTCAGGACACTCTTCCCAGCAACCTGCACCGCTTTTCCTCTTGTGTGTCTTTCCCTGGAGACACCACCGAAGTTTGCAGAGTATCGCCTGCTCTTTGGCTGTGGCTCCACAAAGTGGTTAGTGTCAGATAGGTTCCATCCGTAGTGCTCACCTTTCCCTGACTCTTTCTGAAGGCTACTTATGCCCCCTGTATGTCCCAAAGACTTGGGCACTTAGCTGCTCTCTTTGCCCTGAGGCTTTCCTTACCAAAACCTGCATCCCCACATCATGTATTAACAAGAACACCCAAATTAGCCAAACATCCCTGCACCCCTTTGATTCCTTATCGCCTTCTCCCTACATCCAGTTGGTCTCTCAAGTTCTGCCCACCCAGAATCACCCCTGTATGCTCTGTTCCTGCTGCCTCATCTCAATGCAGGTTTTGCCCCAGCCAGTGATGCCACCTCCTTCCATTGCGCTGCACCACCATTTCCCCTGCTGCAGATGCTGACCCTCCAAGCCACACTCACTCATGCCACTCTTGGCTCAAAGCCTTCCCTGGTGCTCCATTTCCCACTAAAGAAGGTCAAACTCTAGTCATGCTGTGTGCTTTGAGGTCATCATCCCTTTGCTCTGTGACTAGAGATGAAAACCCAAATCCAGAGTACCTGGTTCTAATCCCAGCTCTGCCGATTGCTAGCTGTGTGACCTTGGGCAAGCTATTTAACTTCTCTGTGCCTCAACGTCCTTATCTGTAATTTGGGCCTCATAATGGCACCTACCTCATAAGGTATGGGGGAGGATCAGGTGGGTTTAATACACACAAATCCTTTGAAGTTGTACCTGGTGCCTGGCACGTACTAGGTAAGTGTTTACCATTTTCATCATCAGAACTCAAGCTCTCTGTCTGGCTCAGACTTATTTTGAGGATGTCAAGGGCCACATTCTCACTAACCCCCTTGGTGGTGGAAAGGTAGGGGTGGGTTATCTTCCTGGACCTCCCCTTTTCCAGGCTGGGCCAGCAGCTGCTCCACCATGTTCCCAGCACTTGGCTCAGATCATGGTGTTGCAGCATCATGATCTGGGCAGGTTTCTGCCTCCTCCCCTGGATCACAGGCTCTGGACCAGCCCATCCAAGGCTCTCAGGCCCCACACGTGCACCCTACGGGTGGGTGCTTTCAGCCTGACGCACCAGAGTCTTCCGACAGCATGGCCAAGCAGCGTCAGAGTTTTCGTGGTGCTGATGACAATGCACAGCCTTGGCCCCCGAGTCACCCCAGCGGATGGTGAGTCACAGCATATCTCTAGGACCAGCCGGGCCTTGAGCTCAGTGGCTCTGGCTGCATCCCACTTTATTTCTCAGACTCCCAGCCATGCACCCAGCTGTGAGCACACACTCAGGGGACTCTGGACCCTGGCAGTGCCACAGAAGAGTCAGGCCAGGCATTGGGGACGTTGACACGGGCAGTAGGATCTGTCCCTCTCCCTGTGGCTGAGGGGGTGGCTGGGGGTGGAGAGTGAGAGGCAGCCATGAGACGACTGTCCATGGTCCCTGAAGCCGCAGCAGCACACCCCATGCCTCAGCTTCTCCTGCACAGTTAGGAAGCTCCTCTCTGTCTCCCTCCTGGGAGCCACCATCCCCCAGGTTCCCCTCTACTCCCAGTTGCCCATCCAGACACCCCTGAGCTTCCTAGAGTTCTAACCATCTTCTCCACAGTCCAGTCCCATTGCCTAAAAGTGGAAGGGTGTGTGGAGGCTGAAAAGCAGAATGGGGCACTAGCCAGTGCTCCAGCCCTGGCACAGGCACTCCCTGTCTATGTGCTTTCTCTGACTGTTTCCTCATCTGCAAAACGACTGCGTCTCTATTTTGCCTATCGTTGTGAGAAACAATGAGATATTTATAAAGCCCTTAGAACAGAGCCTGGCTCAGTCAGTGCTGAAGATGTGTTAATTACTATGATTATGATTGTTTCCTAAGTCCTCCTATAGATGCTCCTCTCTTTACCTTCCCCACCTGCCTGCTCTGTCTCTTCTCTCCTCCTCACCTCTCCTTCCCTCTCTTCTCACTCTCTCTCCATCCCCTACTGAGCCCCTCCCCTTCCCGTCACCCCCAGTCCCTTGTCACTTCCCTCTGCCATCTTGGCCTCCAACTCTCCCTCCCAAGACGTGTCCCAGGATCATTCCCTCCGGGATGTTGCCCAACCACCTTCAACCAAAGCAGCTGCAATTTTCTCCTGATTCAAGCTGCATGCCCTCGACACCTCACCATGGACCCGGCTATCTGCCCAGACCCTCTGGTGCCACAGCCCCACAGGCTACAGGGGATGCACTGGCCCTGAATCCACCTCATGGCCCATCTGTCCCCTCCCCACCTCTGCTGCCTCTGCCCAGGCTCAGGCCCCTCCACCTCTGTTCGGACCAGTGCCCAGCCTGCCCCTGGTCTCCTTGCCTCCTCCACTCACTCTCCTCCCATCCCAGGCTGCAGGGCACCTCTGGCCACTTGACAGCCATGCTCAGCTGCAAAGCCTCTTCCCATCGGTCATGAGTGCAGGACGCCATTGTCTTCAGTCACACAGCCAGGGCCCTCCAGGACCCAGCTTCTCTCTATCTTTGTGCATGTTTTGAATGCGTTGTTGTTGCTGCTGCAGTTTGCATTTTTCACCACTTAAAAGTGAAGCATAACACCTGAGCAGATGGTGCCTGCAACACCCTTACCTCAAGTATGTAGTTCCCTGAATTCTTGCACACGAATATGTAAGGTCAGCCAAGAGAAAGGACAAGAGATAGAGACCCAAGTTCAGGCAAGTAAGTTTATTGAACCTGCCGGCTGCTCCATTACAGACAGAGGAGGCAGCCCTGAGCCTACACAATGAGGGGTTTACATGGGGGAGAGAGGCCCTGGGGTCATTGGTTGGTTGACTCTGCCACATACCACCTGGTGACGTTCATGCTACCAGGGAGTGCGGGTAGAGTTTGCTTATGCCTCCCACGACATCCCCTGTGTGGTCTCCATGGTTTGTAATTGGGATTTGCCTTATAGCAGCAAGGCCTGATAGGTAACGTCTGCTGGCGTCACTGCGGCATCTAGATAAGGGCTTAGAAGTGTAAAGAGGGTTGGCCGGGCGCGGTGGCTCAAGCCTGTAATCCCAGCACTTTGGGAGGCCGAGACGGGCGGATCACGAGGTCAGGAGATCGAGACCATCCTGGCTAATACGGTGAAACCCCGTCTCTACTAAAAAATACAAAAAACTAGCCGGGCGAGGTGGCGGGCGCCTGTAGTCCCAGCTACTCGGGAGGCTGAGGCAGGAGAATGGTGGGAACCCGGGAGGCGGAGCTTGCAGTGAGCTGAGATCCGGCCACTGCACTCCAGCCTGGGC